>NC_042965.1:48725751-48739458 GCF_901001165.1 Salmo trutta
ATGCATGAAGCCTCTTTAGTCATAACAGTCACAACTCGTCTGATATTTAGGAGACCTCATGACGTTTATATCAAACATTTTACCAACGCAACATATGTCAGTCACAGTCCTGTGGTTGTCTGAAGCAGAGCGGGCGATGTCTCATCATTTGCAACAATGTCAATGATTGTCATCACTGTTTTTCCTTTGCGGTACCTCAAACTGTCGTGATTACCAGCGGAAAAACATTTTTATGAGTATATTTTAATCCTGGCTCAGAGTCTGTCTGGGCAATGTATCCAAGCTGTATCACAACCGGCTGTGATTGGGAGTCACATTGGGCGCCGCGCAATTGGCCCAGCGTCGTCCAGGTTTAGCCGGTGTAGGCTGTCATTGTAAATAAGAATTTGTTCTAAACTGACTTGCCGAGTTAAATAAATAAGAATTAAAGTGTCTTAACATCATCCTAAAACCTAAACTGGGAGTCTTAGTCCTGTTTAAACTGTGAGTCTTAGTCCTGTTTAAACTGTGAGTTTTAGTCCTGTTTAAACTGTGAGTCTTAGTCCTGTTTAACTGGGAGTCTTAGTCCTGTTTAAATAGGCCCTAACTCTAACTCTGGTCTAGTTATATTCTCCCTATAGGCCCTAACTATAACTCTGTATAACTCTGGTCCTGGTCTAGTTATAGTCTCCCTATAGGCCCTAACTATAACTCTGGTCTAGTTATATTCTCCCTATAGGCCCTAACTATAACTCTGTATAACTCTGGTCCTGGTCTAGTTATAGTCTCCCTATAGACTCTAACAATAACTCTGGTCCTGGTCTAGTTATAGTCTCCCTATAGGCCCTAACTATAACTCTGGTCTAGTTATTTTCTCCCTATAGGTCCTAACTATAACTCTGGTCATGGTCTAGTTATATCCTCCCTATAGGCCCTAACTATAACTCTGGTCCTGGTCTAGTTATATTTTCCCTATAGGCCCTAACAATAAGTCTGGTCTAGTTATATTCTCCCTATAGGCCCTAACTATAACTCTGGTCTAGTTATATTCTCCATATAGGCCCTAACTATAACTCTGGTCTAGTTATATTCTCCCTATAGACCCTAACTATAACTCTGGTCTAGTTATATCCTCCCTATAGGCCCTAACTATAACTCTGGTCTAGTTATATTCTCCCTATAGGCCCTAACTATAACTCTGGTCTAGTTATAGTCTCCCTATAGGCCCTAACTATAACTATGGTCTAGTTATATTCTCCCTATAGGCCCTAACTATAACTCTGGTCCTGGTCTAGTTATATTCTCCCTATAGACCCTAACTATAACTCTGGTCTAGTTATATTCTCCCTATAGACCCTAACTATAACTCTGGTCCTGGTCTAGTTATATTCTCCCTATAGGCCCTAACTATAACTCTGGTCCTGGTCTAGTTATATACTCCCTATAGACCCTAACTATAACTCTGGTCTAGTTATATCCTCCCTATAGGCCCTAACTATAACTCTGGTCTAGTTATATTCCCCCTATAGGCCCTAACTATAACTCTGGTCCTGGTCTAGTTATATTCCCCCTATAGGCCCTAACTATAACTCTGGTCCTGGTCTAGTTATATCCTCCCTATAGGCCCTAACTATAACTCTGGTCTAGTTATATTCTCCCTATAGACCCTAACTATAACTCTGGTCCTGGTCTAGTTATATTCTCCCTATAGGCCCTAACTATAACTCTGGTCTAGTTATATCCTCCCTATAGGCCCTAACTATAACTCTGGTCTAGTTATATTCCCCCTATGGACCCTAACTATAACTCTGGTCCTGGTCTAGTTATATCCTCCCTATAGACCCTGAGTATAACTCTGGTCTAGTTATATCCTCCCTATAGACCCTAACTATAACTCTGGTCCTGGTCTAGTTATATCCTCCCTATAGTCCCTAACTATAACTCTGGTCTAGTTATATTCTCCCTATAGACCCTAACTATAACTCTGGTCCTGGTCTAGTTATATTCTCCCTATAGGCCCTAACTATAACTCTGGTCTAGTTATATCCTCCTTATTGGCCATAACTATAACTCTGGTCCTGGTCTAGTTATATTCTCCCTATAGGCCCTAACTATAACTCTGGTCCTGGTCTAGTTATATTCTCCCTATAGGCCCTAACTAAAACTCTGGTCTAGTTATATCCTCCCTATAGGCCCTAACTATAACTCTTGTCCTGGTCTAGTTATATTCTCCCTATAGGCCCTAACTATAACTCTGGTCTAGTTATATCCTCCTTATTGGCCCTAACTATAACTCTGGTCTAGTTATATTCCCCCTATAGGCCCTAACTATAACTCTGGTCCTGGTCTAGTTATATCCTCCTTATTGGCCCAAACTATAACTCTGGTCTAGTTATATCCTCCCTATAGACCCTAACTATAACTCTGGTCCTGGTCTAGTTATATTCTCCCTATAGGCCCTTACTATAACTCTGGTCTAGTTATATTCTCCCTATAGACCCTAACTATAACTCTGGTCTAGTTATATCCTCCCTATAGGCCCTAACTATAACTCTGGTCTAGTTATATTATCCCTATAGGCCCTAACTATAACTCTGGACCTGGTCTAGTTATATTCTCCCTATAGGCCCTAACTATAACTCTGGTCCTGGTCTAGTTATATCCTCCCTATAGACCCTAACTATAACTCTGGCCTAGTTATATTCTCCCTATAGACCCTAACTATAACTCTGGTCTAGTTATATCCTCCCTATAGGCCCTAACTATAACTCTGGTCCTGGTCTAGTTATATTCTCCCTATAGGCCCTAACTATAACTCTGGTCCTGGTCTAGTTATATTCTCCCTATAGGCCATAACTATAACTCTGGTCCTGGTCTAGTTATTTCCTCCCTATAGACCCTAACTATAACTCTGGTCTAGTTATATTCTCCCTATAGGCCCTAACTATAACTCTGGTCTAGTTATATCCTCCCTATAGGCCCTAACTATAACTCTGGTCTAGTTATATCCTCCCTACAGACCCTAACTATAACTCTGGTCCTGGTCTAGTTATATTCTCCCTATAGACCCTAACTATAACTCTGGTCTAGTTATATTCTCCCTATAGGCCCTAACTATAACTCTGGTCCTGGTCTAGTTATATCCTCCCTGTAGACCCTAACTATAACTCTGGTCTAGTTATATTCTCCCTATAGACCCTAACTATAACTCTGGTCTAGTTATATTCTCCCTATAGGCCCTAACTATAACTCTGGTCTAGTTATATCCTCCCTATAGGCCCTAACTATAACTCTGGTCTAGTTATATCCTCCCTATAGGCCCTAACTATAACTCTGGTCTAGTTATATTCTCCCTATAGGCCCTAACTATAACTCTGGTCTAGTTATATCCTCCCTATAGGCCCTAACTATAACTCTGGTCTAGTTATATCCTCCCTATAGGCCCTAACTATAACTCTGGTCTAGTTATATTCTCCCTATAGGCCCTAACTATAACTCTGGTCCTGGTCTAGTTATAGTCTCCCTATAGGCCCTAACTATAACTCTGATCTAGTTATTTTCTCCCTATAGGTCCTAACTATAACTCTGGTCCTGGTCTAGATATATCCTCCCTATTGGCCCTAACTATAACTCTGGTCCTGGTCTAGTTATATTCTCCCTATAGGCCCTAACTATAACTCTGGTCCTGGTCTAGTTATATTCTCCCTATAGACCCTAACTATAACTCTGGTCTAGTTACATCCTCCCTATAGACCCTAACTATAACTCTGGTCCTGGTCTAGTTATATTCTCCCTAAAAGCCCTAACTGTAACTCTGGTCTAGTTATATCCTCCCTATAGGCCCTAACTATAACTCTGGTCTACTTATATCCTCCCTATAGGCCCTAACTATAACTCTGGTCCTGGTCTAGTTATATTCTCCCTATAGGCCCTAACTATAACTCTGGTCTAGTTATAATCTCCCTATAGGCCCTAACTATAACTCTGGTCCTGGTCTAGTTATATTCTCCCTATAGACCCTAACTTTAACTCTGGTCTAGTTATATTCTCCCTATAGGCCCTAAATATAACTCTGGTCCTGGTCTAGTTATATTATCCCTATAGACCCTAACTATAACTCTGGTCCTGGTCTAGTTATATTATCCCTATAGACCCTAACTATAACTCTGGTCTAGTTATATTCTCCCTATAGACCCTAACTATAACTCTGGTCTAGTTATATCCTCCCTATAGGCCCTAACTATAACTCTGGTCTAGTTATATTCTCCCTATAGACCCTAACTATAACTCTGGTCTAGTTATATTCTCCCTATAGGACCTAACTATAACTCTGGTCTAGTTATATCCTACCTATAGGCCCTAACTATAACTCTGGTCTAGTTATATCCTCCCTATAGGCATTAACTATAACTCTGGTCTAGTTATATTCTCCCTATAGGCCCTAACTATAACTCTGGTCTAGTTATATCCTCCCTATAGGCCCTAACTATAACTCTGGTCTAGTTATATCCTCCCTATAGGCCCTAACTATAACTCTGGTCTAGTTATATTCTCCCTATAGGCCCTAACTATAACTCTGGTCCTTGTCTAGTTATAGTCTCCCTATAGGCCCTAACTATAACTCTGATCTAGTTATTTTCTCCCTATAGGTCCTAACTATAACTCTGGTCCTGGTCTAGATATATCCTCCCTATTGGCCCTAACTATAACTCTGGTCCTGGTCTAGTTATATTCTCCCTATAGGCCCTAACTATAACTCTGGTCCTGGTCTAGTTATATTCTCCCTATAGACCCTAACTATAACTCTGGTCTAGTTACATCCTCCCTATAGACCCTAACTATAACTCTGGTCCTGGTCTAGTTATATTCTCCCTAAAAGCCCTAACTGTAACTCTGGTCTAGTTATATCCTCCCTATAGGCCCTAACTATAACTCTGGTCTAGTTATATCCTCCCTATAGGCCCTAACTATAACTCTGGTCCTGGTCTAGTTATATTCTCCCTATAGGCCCTAACTATAACTCTGGTCTAGTTATATTCTCCCTATAGGCCCTAACTATAACTCTGGTCCTGGTCTAGTTATATTCTCCCTATAGACCCTAACTTTAACTCTGGTCTAGTTATATTCTCCCTATAGGCCCTAACTATAACTCTGGTCCTGGTCTAGTTATATTATCCCTATAGACCCTAACTATAACTCTGGTCCTGGTCTAGTTATATTATCCCTATAGACCCTAACTATAACTCTGGTCTAGTTATATTCTCCCTATAGACCCTAACTACAACTCTGGTCCTGGTCTAGTTATATTCTCCCTATAGACTCTAACAATAACTCTGGTCCTGGTCTAGTTATATCCTCCCTATAGACCCTAACTATAACTCTGGTCCTGGTCTAGTTTTATCCTCCCTATAGGCCCTAACAATAACTCTGGTCCTGGTCTAGTTATATCCTCCCTATAGGCCCTAACTATAACTCTGGTCCTGGTCTGGTTATATCCCCCCTATAGGCCCTAACTATAACTCTGGTGTAGTTATATCCTCCCTATAGACCCTAACTATAACTCTGTTCTAGTTATATCCTCCCTTTAGACCCTAACTATAACTCTGGTCTAGTTATATTCTCACTATAGACCTTAACTATAACTCTGGTCCTGGTCTAGTTATATTCTCCCTATAGACTCTAACAATAACTCTGGTCCTGGTCTAGTTATAGTCTCCCTATAGGCCCTAACTATAACTCTGGTCTAGTTATTTTCTCCCTATAGGTCCTAACTATAACTCTGGTCCTGGTCTAGTTATATCCTCCCTATAGGCCCTAACTATAACTCTGGTCCTGGTCTAGTTATATCCTCCCTATAGGCCCTAACTATAACTCTGGTCCTGGTCTAGTTATATTTTCCCTATAGGCCCTAACTATAACTCTGGTCTAGTTATATTCTCCCTATAGGCCATAACTATAACTCTGGTCTAGTTATATCCTCCCTATAGGCCCTAACTATAACTCTGGTCTAGTTATATTCTCCATATAGGCCCTAACTATAACTCTGGTCCTGGTCTAGTTATATTCTCCATATAGACCCTAACTATAACTCTGGTCCTGGTCTAGTTATATTCTCCCTATAGACCCTAACTATAACTCTGGTCTAGTTATATTCTCCCTATAGGCCCTAACTATAACTCTGGTCTAGTTATATTCTCCCTATAGGCCCTAACTATAACTCTGGTCCTGGTCTAGTTATATCCTCCCTATAGACCCTTACTATAACTCTGGTCTAGTTATATCCTCCCTATAGGCCCTAACTATAACTCTGGTCTAGTTATATTCCCCCTATAGGCCCTAACTATAACTCTGGTCCTGGTCTAGTTATATCCTCCCTATAGACCCTTACTATAACTCTGGTCTAGTTATATCCTCCCTATATACCCTAACTATAACTCTGGTCCTGGTCTAGTTATATCCTCCCTATAGGCCCTAACTATAACTCTGGTCTAGTTATATCCTCCTTATTGGCCCTAACTATAACTCTGGTCTAGTTATATCCTCCCTATAGGCCCTAACTATAACTCTGGTCTAGTTATATCCTCCCTATAGGCCCTAACTATAACTCTGGTCAAGTTATATTCTCCCTATAGGCCCTAACTATAACTCTGGTCCTGGTCTAGTTATATTCTCCCTATAGGCCCTTACTATAACTCTGGTCTAGTTATATTCTCCCTATAGACCCTAACTATAACTCTGGTCTAGTCCTATCCTCCCTATAGGCCCTAACTATAACTCTTGTCCTGGTCTAGTTATATTCTCCCTATAGGCCCTTACTATAACTCTGGTCTAGTTATATTCTCCCTATTGGCCCTTACTATAACTCTGGTCTAGTTATATTCTCCCTATAGGCCCTAACTATAACTCTGGTCTAGTTATATCCTCCCTATAGGCCCTAACTATAACTCTGATCTAGTTATATTATCCCTATAGGCCCTAACTATAACTCTGGTCCTGGTCTAGTTATATTCTCCCTATAGACCCTAACTATAACTCTGGTCTAGTTACATCCTCCCTATAGACCCTAACTATAACTCTGGTCCTGGTCTAGTTATATTCTCCCTAAAAGCCCTAACTGTAACTCTGGTCTAGTTATATCCTCCCTATAGGCCCTAACTATAACTCTGGTCTACTTATATCCTCCCTATAGGCCCTAACTATAACTCTGGTCCTGGTCTAGTTATATTCTCCCTATAGGCCCTAACTATAACTCTGGTCTAGTTATATTCTCCCTATAGGCCCTAACTATAACTCTGGTCCTGGTCTAGTTATATTCTCCCTATAGACCCTAACTTTAACTCTGGTCTAGTTATATTCTCCCTATAGGCCCTAACTATAACTCTGGTCCTGGTCTAGTTATATTATCCCTATAGACCCTAACTATAACTCTGGTCCTGGTCTAGTTATATTATCCCTATAGACCCTAACTATAACTCTGGTGTAGTTATATCCTCCCTATAGACCCTAACTATAACTCTGTTCTAGTTATATCCTCCCTTTAGACCCTAAATTTAACTCTGGTCTAGTTATATTCTCCCTATAGACCTTAACTATAACTCTGGTCCTGGTCTAGTTATATTCTCCCTATAGACTCTAACAATAACTCTGGTCCTGGTCTAGTTATAGTCTCCCTATAGGCCCTAACTATAACTCTGGTCTAGTTATTTTCTCCCTATAGGTCCTAACTATAACTCTGGTCCTGGTCTAGTTATATCCTCCCTATAGGCCCTAACTATAACTCTGGTCCTGGTCTAGTTATATCCTCCCTATAGGCCCTAACTATAACTCTGGTCCTGGTCTAGTTATATTTTCCCTATAGGCCCTAACAATAACTCTGGTCTAGTTATATTCTCCCTATAGGCCATAACTATAACTCTGGTCTAGTTATATCCTCCCTATAGGCCCTAACTATAACTCTGGTCTAGTTATATTCTCCATATAGGCCCTAACTATAACTCTGGTCCTGGTCTAGTTATATTCTCCATATAGACCCTAACTATAAGTCTGGTCCTGGTCTAGTTATATCCTCCCTATTGACCCTTACTATAACTCTGGTCTAGTTATATCCTCCCTATAGGCCCTAACTATAATTCTGGTCTAGTTATATTCCCCTATAGGCCCTAACTATAACTCTGGTCCTGGTCTAGTTATATCCTCCCTATAGACCCTTACTATAACTCTGGTCTAGTTATATCCTCCCTATATACCCTAACTATAACTCTGGTCCTGGTCTAGTTATATCCTCCCTATAGGCCCTAACTATAACTCTGGTCTAGTTATATCCTCCTTATTGGCCCTAACTATAACTCTGGTCTAGTTATATCCTCCCTATAGGCCCTAACTATAACTCTGGTCTAGTTATATCCTCCCTATAGGCCCTAACTATAACTCTGGTCTAGTTATATTCTCCCTATAGGCCCTAACTATAACTCTGGTCCTGGTCTAGTTATATTCTCCCTATAGGCCCTTACTATAACTCTGGTCTAGTTATATTCTCCCTATAGACCCTAACTATAACTCTGGTCTAGTCCTATCCTCCCTATAGGCCCTAACTATAACTCTTGTCCTGGTCTAGTTATATTCTCCCTATAGGCCCTTACTATAACTCTGGTCTAGTTATATTCTCCCTATTGGCCCTTACTATAACTCTGGTCTAGTTATATTCTCCCTATAGGCCCTAACTATAACTCTGTTCTAGTTATATCCTCCCTATAGGCCCTAACTATAACTCTGGTCTAGTTATATTATCCCTATAGGCCCTAACTATAACTCTGGTCCTGGTCTAGTTATATTCTCCCTATAGGCCCTAACTATAACTCTGGTCCTGGTCTAGTTATATCCTCCCTATAGACACTAACTATATCTCTGGTCTAGTTATTTCCTCCCTATAGGCCCTAACTATAACTCTTGTCCTGGTCTAGTTATATTCTCCCTATAGGCCCTAACTATAACTCTGGTCTAGTTATATCCTCCTTATTGGCCCTAACTATAACTCTGGTCTAGTTATATCCTCCCTATAGGCCCTAACTATAACTCTGGTCTAGTTATATCCTCCTTATTGGCCCTAACTATAACTCTGGTCTAGTTATATCCTCCCTATAGACCCTAACTATAACTCTGGTCTAGTTATATTCTCCCTATAGGCCCTAACTATAACTCTGGTCCTGGTCTAGTTATATTCTCCCTAAAGGCCCTAACTATAACTCTGGTCTAGTTATTTTCTCCCTATAGACCCTAACTATAACTCTGGTCTAGTTATATCCTCCCTATAGGCCCTAACTATAACTCTGGTCCTGGTCTAGTTATATTCTCCCTATAGACCCTAACTATAACTCTGGTCTAGTTATATTCTCCCTATAGGCCCTAACTATAACTCTGGTCCTGGTCTAGTTATATTCCCCCTATAGGCCCTAACTATAACTCTGGTCCTGGTCTAGTTATATTCTCCCTATAGACCCTAACAATAACTCTGGTCTAGTTATATTCTCCCTATAGGCCCTAACTATAACTCTGGTCCTGGTCTAGTTATATTCTCCCTGTAGACCCTAACTATAACTCTGGTCTAGTTATATTCTCCCTATAGACCCTAACTATAACTCTGGTCTAGTTATATTCTCCCTATAGGCCCTAACTATAACTCTGGTCTAGTTATATCCTCCCTATAGGCCCTAACTATAACTCTGGTCTAGTTATATCCTCCCTATAGGCCCTAACTATAACTCTGGTCCTGGTCTAGTTATATTCTCCCTATAGACCCTAACAATAACTCTGGTCTAGTTATATTCTCCCTATAGGCCCTAACTATAACTCTGGTCCTGGTCTAGTTATATTCTCCCTGTAGACCCTAACTATAACTCTGGTCTAGTTATATTCTCCCTATAGACCCTAACTATAACTCTGGTCTAGTTATATTCTCCCTATAGGCCCTAACTATAACTCTGGTCTAGTTATATCCTCCCTATAGGCCCTAACTATAACTCTGGTCCTGGTCTAGTTATATTCTCCCTATAGGCCCTAACTATAACTCTGGTCCTGGTCTAGTTATATTCTCCCTGTAGACCCTAACTATAACTCTGGTCTAGTTATATTCTCCCTATAGACCCTAACTATAACTCTGGTCTAGTTATATTCTCCCTATAGGCCCTAACTATAACTCTGGTCTAGTTATATCCTCCCTATAGGCCCTAACTATAACTCTGGTCCTGGTCTAGTTATATTCTCCCTATAGGCCCTAACTATAACTCTGGTCTAGTTATATCCTCCCTATAGGCCCTAACTATAACTCTGGTCTAGTTATATCCTCCCTATAGGCCCTAACTATAACTCTGGTCCTGGTCTAGTTATATTCTCCCTATAGACCCTAACAATAACTCTGGTCTAGTTATATTCTCCCTATAGGCCCTAACTATAACTCTGGTCCTGGTCTAGTTATATTCTCCCTGTAGACCCTAACTATAACTCTGGTCTAGTTATATTCTCCCTATAGACCCTAACTATAACTCTGGTCTAGTTATATTCTCCCTATAGGCCCTAACTATAACTCTGGTCTAGTTATATCCTCCCTATAGGCCCTAACTATAACTCTGGTCCTGGTCTAGTTATATTCTCCCTATAGGCCCTAACTATAACTCTGGTCCTGGTCTAGTTATATTCTCCCTAAAGGCCCTAACTATAACTGTGGTCTAGTTATTTTCTCCCTATAGGTCCTAACTATAACTCTGGTCCTGGTCTAGTTATAGTCTCCCTATAGGCCCTAACTATAACTCTGATCTAGTTATTTTCTCCCTATAGGTCCTAACTATAACTCTGGTCCTGGTCTAGATATATCCTCCCTATTGGCCCTAACTATAACTCTGGTCCTGGTCTAGTTATATTCTCCCTATAGGCCCTAACTATAACTCTGGTCCTGGTCTAGTTATATTCTCCCTATAGACCCTAACTATAACTCTGGTCTAGTTACATCCTCCCTATAGACCCTAACTATAACTCTGGTCCTGGTCTAGTTATATTCTCCTTATAGACCCTAACTATAACTCTGGTCCTGTTCTAGTTATATCCTCCCTATAGACCCTAACTATAACTCTGGTCTAGTTATATCCTCCCTATAGGCCCTAACTATAACTCTGGTCCTGGTCTAGTTATATCCTCCCTATAGGCCCTAACTATAACTCTGGTCTAGTTATATTCTCCCTATAGGCCCTAACTATAACTCTGGTCCTGGTCTAGTTAAATTCTCCCTATAGACCCTAACTTTAACTCTGGTCTAGTTATATTCTCCCTATAGGCCCTAACTATAACTCTGGTCCTGGTCTAGTTATATTCTCCCTGTAGACCCTAACTATAACTCTGGTCTAGTTATATTCTCCCTATAGACCCTAACTATAACTCTGGTCTAGTTATATTCTCCCTATAGGCCCTAACTATAACTCTGGTCTAGTTATATCCTCCCTATAGGCCCTAACTATAACTCTGGTCTAGTTATATCCTCCCTATAGGCCCTAACTATAACTCTGGTCCTGGTCTAGTTATATTCTCCCTATAGGCCCTAACTATAACTCTGGTCCTGGTCTAGTTATATTCTCCCTAAAGGCCCTAACTATAACTGTGGTCTAGTTATTTTCTCCCTATAGGTCCTAACTATAACTCTGGTCCTGGTCTAGTTATAGTCTCCCTATAGGCCCTAACTATAACTCTGATCTAGTTATTTTCTCCCTATAGGTCCTAACTATAACTCTGGTCCTGGTCTAGATATATCCTCCCTATTGGCCCTAACTATAACTCTGGTCCTGGTCTAGTTATATTCTCCCTATAGGCCCTAACTATAACTCTGGTCCTGGTCTAGTTATATTCTCCCTATAGACCCTAACTATAACTCTGGTCTAGTTACATCCTCCCTATAGACCCTAACTATAACTCTGGTCCTGGTCTAGTTATATTCTCCTTATAGACCCTAACTATAACTCTGGTCCTGTTCTAGTTATATCCTCCCTATAGACCCTAACTATAACTCTGGTCTAGTTATATCCTCCCTATAGGCCCTAACTATAACTCTGGTCCTGGTCTAGTTATATCCTCCCTATAGGCCCTAACTATAACTCTGGTCTAGTTATATTCTCCCTATAGGCCCTAACTATAACTCTGGTCCTGGTCTAGTTAAATTCTCCCTATAGACCCTAACTTTAACTCTGGTCTAGTTATATTCTCCCTATAGGCCCTAACTATAACTCTGGTCCTGGTCTAGTTATATTATCCCTATAGACCCTAACTATAACTCTGGTCCTGGTCTAGTTATATTATCCCTATAGACCCTAACTATAACTCTGGTCTAGTTATATTCTCCCTATAGACCCTAACTATAACTCTGGTCCTGGTCAATTTATATTCTCCCTATAGACTCTAACTATAACTCTGGTCCTGGTCTAGTTATATCCTCCCTATAGGCCCTAACTATAACTCTGGTCTAGTTATATCCTCCCTATAGGCCCTAACTATAACTCTGGTCTAGTTATATCCTCCCTATAGGCCCTAACTATAACTCTGGTCTAGTTATATCCTCCCTATAGACCCTAACTATAACTCTGTTCTAGTTATATCCTCCCTTTAGACCCAAACTATAACTCTGGTCTAGTTATATTCTCCCTATAGACCTTAACTATAACTCTGGTCTAGTTATATCCTCCCTATAGGCCCTAACTATAACTCTGGTCTAGTTATATTCTCCCTATAGGCCCTAACTATAACTCTGGTCCTGGTCTAGTTATATTCTCCCTATAGACCCTAACTATAACTCTGGTCTAGTTATATTCTCCCTATAGGCCCTAACTATAACTCTGGTCCTGGTCTAGTTATATTCCCCCTATAGGCCCTAACTATAACTCTGGTCCTGGTCTAGTTATATTCTCCCTATAGACCCTAACTATAACTCTGGTCTAGTTATATTCTCCCTATAGGCCCTAACTATAACTCTGGTCCTGGTCTAGTTATATTCTCCCTGTAGACCCTAACTATAACTCTGGTCTAGTTATATTCTCCCTATAGACCCTAACTATAACTCTGGTCTAGTTATATTCTCCCTATAGGCCCTAACTATAACTCTGGTCTAGTTATATCCTCCCTATAGACCCTAACTATAACTCTGGTCCTGGTCTAGTTATATCCTCCCTATAGGCCCTAACTATAACTCTGGTCCTGGTCTAGTTATATTATCCCTATAGACCCTAACTATAACTCTGGTGTAGTTATATCCTCCCTATAGACCCTAACTATAACTCTGTTCTAGTTATATCCTCCCTTTAGACCCTAAATTTAACTCTGGTCTAGTTATATTCTCCCTATAGACCTTAACTATAACTCTGGTCCTGGTCTAGTTATATTCTCCCTATAGACTCTAACTATAACTCTGGTCCTGGTCTAGTTATAGTCTCCCTATAGGCCCTAACTATAACTCTGGTCTAGTTATTTTCTCCCTATAGGTCCTAACTATAACTCTGGTCCTGGTCTAGTTATATCCTCCCTATAGGCCCTAACTATAACTCTGGTCCTTGTATAGTTATATCCTCCCTATAGGCCCTAACTATAACTCTGGTCCTGGTCTAGTTATATTTTCCCTATAGGCCCTAACAATAACTCTGGTCTAGTTATATTCTCCCTATAGGCCATAACTATAACTCTGGTCTAGTTATATCCTCC